>NW_028291998.1:0-15146 GCF_963383615.2 Lipophrys pholis | reverse complement strand
TCATTTCAATAAAGAAATATACAACTTAATTAGGTCTTATCAAAAGAAAAAGCAAAGAATAATAATTACATTCTAGATTATTATAAGAAGTGATGGAGATTTGTTTCCACTAATAAATATATATTTAAAAATAACATTTAAACTCTAGATTAAATATTAACTCAAAATTTATTAATGCTTGTAATAAACAATTTATAAAAAATTATTATTGGATTCTAAGACTTAAAAACTTGCTTAATAATTTATAAATAGAATAATGAAAGAATGATAATTATCAAAATGAAGATTGAGAAACTTTTATTTAATTAAGAATTTTAAAACTATTTAATCTTAAGATGAATATATAAGATAACAAATTAATTTCAATTAATTGTATTAAAAAATAGTATGTATTCTATTATCAATATAATTATGTTTGCAATAAACAGATTCTTAACAGGAATAAGTGTATGAGGATTATATAGTAGTAATTAATTAAATGATTCATAAGAGATATAGAGGAAGAGTTAATATTGCTATTGATGGAACATGGTATATAGAGTTATTAAATAATATATTCATTGGAGAGGAATGATAATTATGGTCTGGGCACAATTCAGTCATTATATAATTATAATTGCAGGGAAGGCAGATGGCATCATAATATTTAAAATACAGAATTAGGAATTAATTCAATTACTTTTTAAATTAAAAATAATAAAAAGATTTATCACTTATTAAAACTAATTGCTTTTATCTTGTTTTATAAAAGGAGTTAGGAAACATGTATAGGAATGCAAAATTAATTTTGAGTTTAATTTCTATTGATTAAGACATCTTTTTTATTAGAATATTAAACAGGAATAAGAAATGTTTATATATATATTGTATTATATAACAATAAGAATTATGGGCTAAAGTACATTTCACTGGAATTAAATATAATATGGTATTCATTACCAAAAAACAACAGCTTATATTTACTAATAAAATAGTTGAAAAATTTAATAATGTTTATGGACAATTAAAATATCAAAAAAATTTTTGAATTCTTCATTAAGCACAAATTGAATTTTGTTTATATTTTATAATTATTTTATTTTTATTTTAATAATTATTATTATTATATTAAAAATCTTATTAGAAATTTATAATTAGATGATACATTAAATCATTTATAATATCTTAAATAGATAGTAAAAATGCTATAAGTATATTTTAAAATTTTGATACTACTAATTATCACCTAATAACAATAATTTAAAGATTCTAAAGTTATTTAATAAGATTGAAATATATCTTCACTATTTCATGTAAAATATTTTTATCTTTAATGAAACAAAATATTCCATAATTATTATTGATTAATTAATAATATCTTTGCGATAATGTAATAAATATTAGACATGCTTGTTAATTAAATTAATCAATTTGATTTTTGATATAATTGTTTATGATATAAAATCTTTTTTTATGTATTAAAATATTGGTCTTTATATTGTATTAATTTCTATCATTAATCATAAAAAATTTACTAAAAAGTTATTATTTAAAAATTATAAAGATTAAACAAAGAAATTTTTAAAATACACATTTGCTTTAAAGAAAATTTTTAAGAGTACATTTAATTATTTGCATAATAAGTTAAATACAGTAGTTTAAATAATAATTATCACTAAAGTTTATAAATTATTTTGATTATAATTATAATATTATTTATTATTCAGATTTAAACATTCTTTATAAATTAGGAGATAAATTTAATTTTTAGCCAAAGTATTACCCTTATAAAAAATTAAAGCTTTTTTTTTGTTAAAATTTTAAATAAAATTTATTTGAAAGGTACTTGGTTAGAAGGAGCTTATATTTCTTATTTGTAGTATATTATAATTGAATTAGATATTTAATATTAATATTTAATGATAAACTTGTAATCACATATATAGAAGATATTTCTAATAGTGTCAATAGTATTTCTTAAATAATAAATCCATATTGCATTCCCTTAAGTTTAGGCTATTCCTATTTATATACTATTAATAGTTGCATCCTTGATCTTAATCAATTTTAATATTAATCACATGATTAAATAAATAATAATATTAGGATCAACAATAATCAATCATAATTTTATTGTAGGATTATTATACTTAATCTATTAATATAAACATAATTATATGTTTATTATTTATACTATTTTATGTATTATTACTACTAAACGTTTTTCTATTATAATCTTAGTTGCATTGGGTATAATAATCAAATAAAGGAATTAAAAGTATAGAGTATATAAAAGTACTTTTTGGGATATTAAGTAGAATTTAAATGTTGGTGTTATTCTATTTGATAAGTAATATTCTATTGTATCTATTAATAGAGAAGGAGAATAAATCATTTATTATTAAAAGAATAATTCAATGATTAATTTATAGAGTACAAATATATTAAAAAATTCTAATTAATTTAAATAATTTATAATTAATTTTAATCTCTCTGGATAAAAGTATAATAATAAATTAATTACTATTGGCAAAAATCGATATGATTACTTTATTCAAAAAGTAGAATAGAATTTCTTATTAACCATATTTAAAATAAACTCAAATGAACAATTCTAATTACTTTGTTATAATTTATGTTATATTATTTCCTTACTTGCAAGGAAATTAATATATACAAAGAGTAAAGTATCTCTTGATACAAAGATTAAATAAGTTTTAAACTATTATTTCCCTCATATAGCACTCTTTAAGCCTAAATTGTTTAAAGGTATTCCAGATCATATTTCATGGATTGAGAATAATATTTACTTAAAACCTAAATAGAAAGAACTTAAACATTTTATTTAAAGTCTTTATAATGAGATGAATATAATAGGATATTATTTAATATGTTAAAAGAATTATTAAATCTAATTTGAAATATAAAAGAATGCTTATTGTAGTATTATATCTGATTAACCTGTCTCATTCTTTATTGCTGTTATGTTTTATATTAGTTAATCTCCATATTATAATATGAAGCATTTTACAGTATAAATTAGTTAATGTAGTATTAAAATAACATATTTAAAACATGGGAAATAGAATATAATAAATTTGTAGGAATAATTAGATCCTTAATTAACTAATTTTAAATAGATTTGTAAGAATTCATTAATAAATTTTTATAAAAGATATAAAGATCAAATTATACTTGATTAATTTAAAGAGTAATATAGTATTTAATTTAAATTTTAATTTATAAAAGGAGTTTATAAATACAAATAAATGAAGAATTTTAATAAAAAAAAATTGATTGATTAATTTAATTAATTAAGAAATTAAATTAATGGAAAGCAAAATTAATAAGATAGGATTATATTAGTATTAAAGGATAGTATTCATTATTTAGCACATTGGTTATTAAAAGTTATAGGAGTTCAAAAAAAGATTTAAATAAGTTAGAATTAGAATAATTCAGATATTGTCTATGAAGAATTTTATGATAATAGTATAGATAAAGCATAAAGTTAAATTTTAGGATAATATAATAAATAATTTTAATATCAGTAATAGTTTCATTATTTATTAGCTGATGATAATATTATCAATATGTACAATTTTAACACTTTAGATAAAATATTTAATACTAAAAATGTATTTGTTAAAAATAAAGTTGATGCTGTAAAGAAATTTTAATAATTTATTAAATAAAAATATGTATTTCATTTAATGTTGATAGATACAAAAATGGAAAATGATAATTCAGGTAAATAATTTATACAATAAATAAGAAAAATATAATTAGAAAATCATATTAAACCATGTTATGCTATTGCCTTATAAATGTAAAATGACTTAATTCCTACTATTAAACATTAATATATTAAATTAGGGTATAATGATGTTTGTAATAAAATAGTTAATAAAGATACTTTCAGTTAATTTATAATGGAAAGTAATACCTGGAATAATAAATAATATATAGAAATTTACTAAATAATGCAAAATAATATGTAGATTTGATTATTAAAATTTATTTATTTATTATTAATTGACCATAAATCAAATTTCTTTTAAGATTTAGATCTATTGCTTAGATTTTGGTTAATAAGGAAAATTGTTATGATTGCTGCATTAAATAGTACATTTGAAAGGAATATTATAAATTTAGTTCCTAAGCTTAAAAAATTAATTGTTAACTTCTGTTTGTTTTTATAACGTCAAAACTCACATTTTTTAAGAAGGATTATATAGGATAAAACATGTAAACATTATACTATTGCCTATTTATTATATAATAATATATAATTTGATGAAAAGTATATTTAACATTAAATATAAAATTCAAATTTAATTTTAATTAATTTATTGAGTATATTATATAAATATATGGACAAGGACCATAAATCAAAGTATCATAATATAACCTTAAATAATATAAAATACTTTATAATATTAGCTTAAATATAATACTTAAATTCCATAATGAATTACAATTGACTGAAAAAAAATCTAAAAAAAATTATGCAAAAATACTAAGATATAAAGTTAAAATGATGTAATAAATAAATAAAAATATAAAAAAAAGGTGGTTAACAAATTAATTACAATAATATTATTAAATACTTCAATTTCTTAAATAATATTAAAATATTAATTTATTTCTAAATCTTAAATAAATATAAAAAAAACTATATAAAAAATAATTAATTAATAAGTGTTTTACATAAACTACCTAGTGTATTATTATAAAAAGTAAAATATATTTCACTAAATTAATAAATAAAAATAGTTAGATAAATAAAACTATACCATCCAAAATTTTTAGACAAATATAGAATTTTATTTAGTTTAAATATTCATAACAAATAAAATTTATAAATAATATACCTATAGTATAATAAAATATAAAATTAAGTATGGATGAAGAAAATCAACATCAGCAAATATGAAATTGAAGAATGTAGGATAAAATACACATATTAAAGCAGATGAAAGTAATTATTGCTAGGAAAAAAAAGAAAGTAAGATATTTCATTTATAAATTATATGCAATAATTATTTAAATGATCTTTTTAATAATAAATTAATTATATATTTAAAATGATATTTTCTTCTTTATTAATTTTTATTAATTAATATTTTTCTCCTCTATTTATACTATAATTTTTTATCTTCAATACATTTGCTCCATATCAGATTCCATACTCCTATATTACATATTTTACATTATATTTTCTATCAATTATATTTATAATTATTTTAAATATTTCCCCCATAATACATAAATATAAATATACTTGAATAACACATACAAATAATAAGTATATTATTTATTTTTAATATATTTACAATTATTATATATTTTTATATTTCAACAATAATATTCTTAAATGTTAAAGAAAAAAAATTATTTCCCCCATAATACATAAATATAAATATACTTGAATAACACATACAAATAATAAGTATATTAATTATTTTTAATATTTTTACAATTATTATTATTATTATTATATTTCAATAATAATATTCTTTAATAATGGTAAAGAAAAAAAATGAATAAAAAAATGAATAAAAAAATGAAAACAGGCCATTTAAATGTAGTTGTTCGAAAACCTACAAAAGCCAACCTTCTTTGTGTAATCATATAAAAAAAGAAAATGAAAAAAATGATGGTACATAACATAGAGTAGTAAAGAATGAATAAGATCAAACAAATACTAACAGAGGTAGACCTAAAAAGAATAAAAAGAAGGATTATGAAAACAGGCCATTTAAATGTAGTTGTTAGAAAACATACACAAGCCAACCTGCTTTGTGTAACCATATAAAAAAAAAAAATGAAAAAAATGAAAAAAATGATGGTACATAACATAGAGTAGTAAAGAATTAATAAGGTCAAACAACTACTAACAGAGGTAGACCTATAAAGGAAGATTCTAATAAATAATAACCAACTTAGGAATAGACATATAAAGATATTAATAATTATGCTAGATCAGAGATTGAATTACTATTAATTAATTTAAAAGATTAAAAAAAGATAATACTTGAGGAAAATTAAACTAATAATCTTGAAAAATTATCAGACAAGATAGTAAATAAATCTATTTGTAAAAAATTTAAAAATTTTATAGGAAATTAGGAAGATGATTTATACTAAAGGGAAACTATTAACAAAGATGAAATAATCATTAGTTCTATTAATTTAATCTTGAGTAGATTTTTATTCAATATCTCCTTTCAAGTAACTCCTTAGATTTTTTAATAATTTAGTTTTGTTATAAATAACTTTGCTGTTTTCTTAGAATAATAATAATAATTGACATGCCAAATAATTGATTATAAATAAAAAAAAAACATAAAAAAATATTCAGGAAATGGCCTAGCTAAATATTTAAATAAATTTTGCATATCACAATAAAACTCTTAATCAAAATTTACACAAAATAATCTCTAACTATTATGTCTTCAATTTAAAAAATGGTTAAAAGCTAGAAAATATACAAATTAATAAATTTCAGAAAAAAAAAAAATTAATGAATATTAATTCATATAAATAATTAAATAAAATATTAAATTGTATATATGATTATTGTTGAAATAATAAATTATACTTTAAAATTAATAAGAGAAGTCTCTAATTTTGGATGATTAAAATAATTTATTATTATTTTAAAAAATAAATATTATCAAACTAATTAAATATTCTCTTTAAGTACCTTCATCCAAGAAGGAAGACTTTATCCTTCTAACATTCTTTCTCTATTCATAATAACAGCCTTCAAATCTTAATGTTAATGGAGTAGTATATTTCCTTTAATAGAAACTTTTTCTTTAAAAATTTTTAAATCCATTTTATATTTAAGTGCTTATTAAGTTTTTAATCTAAGTGCTTATTAACTCTTTGCTAATTGATATGTCAAACATTTATTATATTTCTTTATTTAAGATAATTTTATTTATAACTAGCTTAACAATTATGAAGCTAAATGACTAAATTATGTCTGTATTGACTTACTTTAAGGAATCTTTAATGAAAGATGTTTTTATAATTTTACTTATGGTATTATGAATGATAATATCATTCTACAATTTGGACATATATTTTTCTTTGAAAGATATTATTCAATATTATCTCTTGTTGAATGTTTCTTATAAGGTTTTATATCATCTATAAAGTGATTAGTAAATTATCTTTATGAATTAGCAGGTTATTAAGTTAACATTTTACAGTCCTGATTAATTAAAAGTTTTTTTTAGTGGAGTTAATTATGGCATTTTTTATTTGCTTGAGATTTGTTTACCAGGTTTTATTTTTGTTGCTAAAAGAGATTTATTTATGATGTTTGAAGCTATTGGGAATTATTTTTGTGCTCTCTTCATTTTTGAATTAGATTAGTATAATATATTATTTTATAATATGTTTGCTAACTATACTTATAATATAAATATATGTATTTCATTCTAATCATCTAGCAGAAAAACATCATTTCAATAAAGAAATATACAACTTAATTAGGTCTTATCAAAAGAAAAAGCAAAGAATAATAATTACATTCTAGATTATTATAAGAAGTGATGGAGATTTGTTTCCACTAATAAATATATATTTAAAAATAACATTTAAACTCTAGATTAAATATTAACTCAAAATTTATTAATGCTTGTAATAAACAATTTATAAAAAATTATTATTGGATTCTAAGACTTAAAAACTTGCTTAATAATTTATAAATAGAATAATGAAAGAATGATAATTATCAAAATGAAGATTGAGAAACTTTTATTTAATTAAGAATTTTAAAACTATTTAATCTTAAGATGAATATATAAGATAACAAATTAATTTCAATTAATTGTATTAAAAAATAGTATGTATTCTATTATCAATATAATTATGTTTGCAATAAACAGATTCTTAACAGGAATAAGTGTATGAGGATTATATAGTAGTAATTAATTAAATGATTCATAAGAGATATAGAGGAAGAGTTAATATTGCTATTGATGGAACATGGTATATAGAGTTATTAAATAATATATTCATTGGAGAGGAATGATAATTATGGTCTGGGCACAATTCAGTCATTATATAATTATAATTGCAGGGAAGGCAGATGGCATCATAATATTTAAAATACAGAATTAGGAATTAATTCAATTACTTTTTAAATTAAAAATAATAAAAAGATTTATCACTTATTAAAACTAATTGCTTTTATCTTGTTTTATAAAAGGAGTTAGGAAACATGTATAGGAATGCAAAATTAATTTTGAGTTTAATTTCTATTGATTAAGACATCTTTTTTATTAGAATATTAAACAGGAATAAGAAATGTTTATATATATATTGTATTATATAACAATAAGAATTATGGGCTAAAGTACATTTCACTGGAATTAAATATAATATGGTATTCATTACCAAAAAACAACAGCTTATATTTACTAATAAAATAGTTGAAAAATTTAATAATGTTTATGGACAATTAAAATATCAAAAAAATTTTTGAATTCTTCATTAAGCACAAATTGAATTTTGTTTATATTTTATAATTATTTTATTTTTATTTTAATAATTATTATTATTATATTAAAAATCTTATTAGAAATTTATAATTAGATGATACATTAAATCATTTATAATATCTTAAATAGATAGTAAAAATGCTATAAGTATATTTTAAAATTTTGATACTACTAATTATCACCTAATAACAATAATTTAAAGATTCTAAAGTTATTTAATAAGATTGAAATATATCTTCACTATTTCATGTAAAATATTTTTATCTTTAATGAAACAAAATATTCCATAATTATTATTGATTAATTAATAATATCTTTGCGATAATGTAATAAATATTAGACATGCTTGTTAATTAAATTAATCAATTTGATTTTTGATATAATTGTTTATGATATAAAATCTTTTTTTATGTATTAAAATATTGGTCTTTATATTGTATTAATTTCTATCATTAATCATAAAAAATTTACTAAAAAGTTATTATTTAAAAATTATAAAGATTAAACAAAGAAATTTTTAAAATACACATTTGCTTTAAAGAAAATTTTTAAGAGTACATTTAATTATTTGCATAATAAGTTAAATACAGTAGTTTAAATAATAATTATCACTAAAGTTTATAAATTATTTTGATTATAATTATAATATTATTTATTATTCAGATTTAAACATTCTTTATAAATTAGGAGATAAATTTAATTTTTAGCCAAAGTATTACCCTTATAAAAAATTAAAGCTTTTTTTTTGTTAAAATTTTAAATAAAATTTATTTGAAAGGTACTTGGTTAGAAGGAGCTTATATTTCTTATTTGTAGTATATTATAATTGAATTAGATATTTAATATTAATATTTAATGATAAACTTGTAATCACATATATAGAAGATATTTCTAATAGTGTCAATAGTATTTCTTAAATAATAAATCCATATTGCATTCCCTTAAGTTTAGGCTATTCCTATTTATATACTATTAATAGTTGCATCCTTGATCTTAATCAATTTTAATATTAATCACATGATTAAATAAATAATAATATTAGGATCAACAATAATCAATCATAATTTTATTGTAGGATTATTATACTTAATCTATTAATATAAACATAATTATATGTTTATTATTTATACTATTTTATGTATTATTACTACTAAACGTTTTTCTATTATAATCTTAGTTGCATTGGGTATAATAATCAAATAAAGGAATTAAAAGTATAGAGTATATAAAAGTACTTTTTGGGATATTAAGTAGAATTTAAATGTTGGTGTTATTCTATTTGATAAGTAATATTCTATTGTATCTATTAATAGAGAAGGAGAATAAATCATTTATTATTAAAAGAATAATTCAATGATTAATTTATAGAGTACAAATATATTAAAAAATTCTAATTAATTTAAATAATTTATAATTAATTTTAATCTCTCTGGATAAAAGTATAATAATAAATTAATTACTATTGGCAAAAATCGATATGATTACTTTATTCAAAAAGTAGAATAGAATTTCTTATTAACCATATTTAAAATAAACTCAAATGAACAATTCTAATTACTTTGTTATAATTTATGTTATATTATTTCCTTACTTGCAAGGAAATTAATATATACAAAGAGTAAAGTATCTCTTGATACAAAGATTAAATAAGTTTTAAACTATTATTTCCCTCATATAGCACTCTTTAAGCCTAAATTGTTTAAAGGTATTCCAGATCATATTTCATGGATTGAGAATAATATTTACTTAAAACCTAAATAGAAAGAACTTAAACATTTTATTTAAAGTCTTTATAATGAGATGAATATAATAGGATATTATTTAATATGTTAAAAGAATTATTAAATCTAATTTGAAATATAAAAGAATGCTTATTGTAGTATTATATCTGATTAACCTGTCTCATTCTTTATTGCTGTTATGTTTTATATTAGTTAATCTCCATATTATAATATGAAGCATTTTACAGTATAAATTAGTTAATGTAGTATTAAAATAACATATTTAAAACATGGGAAATAGAATATAATAAATTTGTAGGAATAATTAGATCCTTAATTAACTAATTTTAAATAGATTTGTAAGAATTCATTAATAAATTTTTATAAAAGATATAAAGATCAAATTATACTTGATTAATTTAAAGAGTAATATAGTATTTAATTTAAATTTTAATTTATAAAAGGAGTTTATAAATACAAATAAATGAAGAATTTTAATAAAAAAAAATTGATTGATTAATTTAATTAATTAAGAAATTAAATTAATGGAAAGCAAAATTAATAAGATAGGATTATATTAGTATTAAAGGATAGTATTCATTATTTAGCACATTGGTTATTAAAAGTTATAGGAGTTCAAAAAAAGATTTAAATAAGTTAGAATTAGAATAATTCAGATATTGTCTATGAAGAATTTTATGATAATAGTATAGATAAAGCATAAAGTTAAATTTTAGGATAATATAATAAATAATTTTAATATCAGTAATAGTTTCATTATTTATTAGCTGATGATAATATTATCAATATGTACAATTTTAACACTTTAGATAAAATATTTAATACTAAAAATGTATTTGTTAAAAATAAAGTTGATGCTGTAAAGAAATTTTAATAATTTATTAAATAAAAATATGTATTTCATTTAATGTTGATAGATACAAAAATGGAAAATGATAATTCAGGTAAATAATTTATACAATAAATAAGAAAAATATAATTAGAAAATCATATTAAACCATGTTATGCTATTGCCTTATAAATGTAAAATGATTTAATTCCTACTATTAAACATTAATATATTAAATTAGGGTATAATGATGTTTGTAATAAAATAGTTAATAAAGATACTTTCAGTAATTTATAATGGAAAGTAATACCTGGAATAATAAATAATATATAGAAATTTACTAAATAATGCAAAATAATATGTAGATTTGATTATTAAAATTTATTTATTTATTATTAATTGACCATAAATCAAATTTCTTTTAAGATTTAGATCTATTGCTTAGATTTTGGTTAATAAGGAAAAATGTTATGATTGCTGCATTGAATAGTACATTTGAAAGGAATATTATAAATTTAGTTTCTAAGCTTAAAAAATAAATTGTTAATTTCTGTTTGTTTTTATAACGTCAAAACTGCACATTTTTTAAGAAGGATTATATAGGATAAAACATGTAAACATTATACTATTGCCTATTTATTATATAATAATATATAATTTGATTGAAAAGTATATTTAACATTAAATATAAAATTCAAATTTAATTTTAATTAATTTATTGAGTATATTATATAAATATATGGACGGGGGGGTTGGGGTTGGGGTTGGGGTTGGGGTTGGGGTTGGGGTTGGGGTTTGGGGTTGGGGTTGGGGTGTGGGGTTGGGGTTGGGGTTGGGGGTTGGGATTGACTGAAAAAAAATCTAAAAAAAATTATGCAAAAATACTAAGATATAAAGTTAAAATGATGTAATAAATAAATAAAAATATAAAAAAAAGGTGGTTAACAAAGAGATTAACTTTTATATGACTGAAGGATCAGTCGGTATTTATGTGGTCCTCTTAGCTTTCTCTGAATTTTTTCTCCACCCTTTTTTATATTCTCTGTGTTGGTCCTTATTCATCAATATATATATATATAATTACTTCAAGAAAGATATACTTGAGGGAAATCAAACTAATAATCTTATAGGAATTTAGGAAGATGATTTATACTAAAGGGAAACTATTAACAAAGATAAAATAATCATTAGTTCTATTAATTTAATCTTGAGTAGATTTTTATTCAATACCTCCTTACAAGTAACTCCTTACTATTTTACTAAATCAATATCTAAAGAAGTTGTATAATTAATTTGTTTATTTAAAAACGATGAATCAAACATTTTTTAAATATTTTATTATAAGTTTTAATATTAAATTCTTATCAATGTTTTAATTTTTTAAATTTTATTAACAAATATCCTGTTAGTTTATTTTCCTTAATTACAATATTTAATTCTTAGATTATTCTAAATGCTTTTATTTTGAGATATTTTTATTTTTTTTATTTCCTAAGTTGAATAATATAAAGATTAATTAGATTTAAGATCATTGACCTATTTTAGTAATTAAACTCTAAAGACTCTAATTTTTTCATGATTAAAGTGGTTAATTTTCAAAATTGATATTTATTAGAAGTTATGCATTATTATATATTTAATTAATTTTTCCAGACAATCATTCACTAATTTTTCAATAACTTTATATATAATAATTTAATAGATCTTAGCTAAGAGATATCTTTAAATAATTAAAGAATATGAAAAAACAAAAGTACAAAAAAAAAAATTAAATAACTTAATATCTTTCAATACTATTTTAAATAAAATAATAAATTTCTTAAATTAGATTGTTATTTTTAATAATAATTAATAAGATCTACGTATTTCTTTATACCATTAACTATCATTTCTTAAATATTTTATTGAAATTAATATGAATTTTTTGGGTTCATTTTATTATTGTAAAAAGAATCAATTTTTATAATAAATAATGTAGAATTATTACAAATGTTAAGCTATTAAAAAGAAAAAAATTATTAAATTCACTATCTTCTTTATTTTCTTTTTCTCTCTTAATGATTTTCTTACTTAATAAACTAATTCAGCTATAATTAATGTAGATCTTACATTGAAGTAATTATTTACTTTATTCCCAATGATTAAAGCATTAAGTAAAGGACAGATAGCATACTTCTAGGGTTAATGCCCTGATGGATGGAAAGAATATTAAAAGGCAAAAGGGAAATTTATGTTTGGATATAACTAAAGTTATAAGATAGGAAGTAGTGGAGGAAAAGCTTGGGTTATATTTACAACAGAAGTATTGCCTGGTCATACACATGAATTTATGAGTAATAATGGTAAATAAATTCATACACAACGAATACTATTGGGTAATGTTGGAGGTTAAGGTCCAGGGTTTTCTAAAGGAGGACATTTTAATTTAGGGATTGCAGCTTCTACGATTCAATCTGCTGGTGAAGGTAAACCACATAATAGTATGCCTCCTTATATTGCATTAAGGACTTGTATAAAAGTTGTATAATAGTTTGCTGATGTATAATATTATAACAGGTCTTAAACTGATAATATATTTGCAAAAATAGATAGTTTACAATCTCTTTATTATTAAAAAGCCAGTATAAATAATTTTATATAAATTTTAAATAATTCTATATTTGAATTATTTATAAAAATGGAAAACATAAAAACAAAATTCTCTTCTTAAATTTAATAAAGGGATAATAATACAAATATTAAATTAATTAATATATAAAATAATACAGATATTAAAATCTAAAAAAATAAATAACAAATAATTGAATTATATTAAAAATTTAATAAATAACTACAATAATAATTAACTAAACAACAATAAAAGAATATTAAATTATAAATACTTAGTATTTTAGGTATAATTGGCTTAGCAATATCTGCACTCCATATAATTATAATTATTTTGAAAAAAATACTTTAATCAAAATCCTATAAAACCACATACATAAATTATAATAATTGTTGCGTGTAGAGTGTATAAGGGGTGTAACAATCCAAGTGAAACCATTATTATTATTAAAATATATATTATTATTATAATTTATTTTATATTTATGGAATTATTAAATATTATAACCAATTTTTATTAAATTAAATAATAATTTATTAGCTATTAAGTCACTACTAAATTACTAAAAAAATATAAATTATTCAGCTCTTCTTTTAATTATACATATAACATTGTATTATATTGGCTTTCATTAAGACAATATAGTTTTATGTACTTTATTAGTATTATTAATTAACATATCACAAAGAGTATTTCTATAGACCTTTGTATTACATTATTAGAATAAACTTAATAATATATTTTTATCATAAGTATAGAGGTATAGGACATTTTTATGATAGTTATTTGACACTTATCATAAATAATATTATTATTTAAATCTATCTAAAAATTTATTTATAGTTTATTTCATAATCATTAATATAATCTAGATATATGGGAAGGAATAATTGTCTGGTAAAATGATTATTAAAACTTTTTTTTTTTTTCTTAAACTCTTAAATCGTTCAAATTTATCTTTTTTTTTATTTAAAATATAAATGTAAATTTTTTATTATTATACAATTTATTAATAGATATAATTAAAATTATTAATTGATTTTCTTATCATTATTATAGTTTTATTAATTTTATGATATAAATTCTTAATAATAAAAATATCTTATTTATAAATTAGATAGATATTGTATTTTTTATAAACTATTTATTTAATTTTATAAATTATTATTTTATATTTAAATATATTAAAAGCAAACTTGTAATATATTATTATAAATATTATAAAATATTTAAATAAATATAATAATAATAATAATAATAATCATGTCGGGGTTGGGGTTGGGGTTGGGGTTGGGGTTGGGGTTGGGGTTGGGGTTGGGGTTGGGGTTGGGGTTGGGGTTGGGGTTGGGGTTGGGGTTGGGGTTGGGGTTGGGGTTGGGGTTGGGGTTGGGGTTGGGGTTGGGGTTGGGGTTGGGGTTGGGGTTGGGGTTGGGGTTGGGGTTGGGGTTGGGGTTGGGGTTGGGGTTGGG
>NW_028291999.1:0-34009 GCF_963383615.2 Lipophrys pholis | reverse complement strand
CCCAACCCCAACCCCAACCCCAACCCCAACCCCAACCCCAACCCCAACCCCAACCCCAACCCCAACCCCAACCCCAACCCCAACCCCAACCCCAACCCCAACCCCAACCCCAACCCCAACCCCAACCCCCAACCCCAACCCCCATATTACTTCTTCTAATAAATTGAAAATAAAATAAAATTAATTAATATATATATATATATATGGGAATCTAAAAACATGGTAAGGTAAAAATATAATATTAAATTATAATAGTTTAAAAAAATATACAGGGAAAAAAAAAATGATTTTATCTCAAAATCTGAGTTATTAATGATTAATACTTTGAAAATATTGCTATTTTTAATTAGTGGTGGTTTTTATTATGATAGAGAAAGATTTTGTATTTTCGCAAAATAATTATAAATACTTAATTATATATATATATATTATATTCTATAATAATAATGATAATGAAGATGTTATTGTTTATCTATTTTATACTTGACAGTAATGAACAAGCATTAACAGTATAAAATACAGGCATTAAAGGTATGTCAGCAACAACTTAATTAATTTGTGGATTATCATATCAAATAGTAAACTTTACAAATTAGGTTGAAGATCTTGAAAATAAGATATTTAATTCAAGTTAACCTGTATCTATAATAAGAGATGGCTAAGACCTTAAATTATAGAATTTCTAGCCATATAATAGTAAGTATATATTAATGCTAGCTATAGCAATATCGCCAGCTGTCATATCTGTGATATTAATTCCTTTACTTTTCATATTTTGTGTATGTTCAGACATCTGTTGCTTAAAGTAACATTTAAGACCTAAACTTCAATATTCAACATGCTAGATTTATTGGATGGCTATATTTCTTCTTTTAATTTGTATAACTACTATTATAATATCTTTTATAGGAGTATTTAATTCTCCTTTACTTTAGAAAGCTACTTATTAACTTGGTTGTGGGTCATTTTAGAGCAGTGGGGATGTTCTTTCTGGAAGGATTAGTACTAATTCAAAAGAATATTTTATTGGACTTTAGCCACTTCAGTAGAAGTTAAATACACTTGATAAATAACTTATTTCATTAAGTGTTAATAGTACAAGAGCATTTGCAGGAATAGATGATATAATTAATAAAAAAGAAGCCTTTTCAAATAGTATTAGTTAATATTACAATAATTATACAAATATAGATTATAATGATATATTCTTAGATATGAACTAGAATTAGATTAATGTCACATCTATATTCAAAGAGAAGAGTTTAGGTACTATTTAGGATGAAAGAGGTATATTAGGTAATTTGAATATTTATGTTTAGAATGTTTATGGGAATATAAGTAATTAATTAATTTAATTACAGAATAGTTAAAATGAATTATTCAATAATAGAACTGCAATAAAAGCTAATATAAAATAATCGATTTCATTAATAAAAAAAACATAATAAAAAGTTAATGTAGTATTATCATCTTTATAATAAAATTATGGAGAATAAAGCTTCTATTCATTAATATTATTAGCTTCTATATTCAGCTACATTCTAATAATCTTGATTTCTATAATATCATTATTATAGACATTTGGTATAATGCTATTAAAAATAGCAAAGTTAAGATTCTGCCTCTATTTAAATTATTTTATTGTAATTCTTATAACTTTTACGTTCTGCTTCTTTTTTGGTATTTTTGGTTATGGTTTAACACATGGAAGTGCTATTTGCCAATCTTCAGATTCAATTCTTTAATCACCTGATACATATAATAATATTATAAATAATAATTAATTGGGAGGATGTTTAGCAGGTAAACAATATTTAAACTAATCTTTTAATTTAAACAATATTAAGAATATTCAGACATTGGTTATTAACACTAATAATTTTAATTCATTATTGAGAAAAGGATAATATAATAATTTAACATTTTAGTAAAGAATTGCACATTCTAATTAGTTAATATATCAAGTATGGAATAATTAAGTATTTGATATAAATGGTAGTGCAATAAATTATCTTAAATTTGTATCTTAACATAATTATACGAAAACATTTGGTAAATGTAATGCTCAGCCTTATTTAGATAATTGGGTGCCAAATGCCCATAACAATTAAATTAAATGTAGATAAGAGTTTCCAAACATTATAAGAAATTGCTCAGACATAACAGATCTTGATGTATGTCCTCACATATGCTATAGTGTAACTCAAGAGTTAAATCCTGTCGAATAGGTATGTACAATGTACTCTTGCGATTATCATTAAGGAGTGAATCAATATAAAAGTAGACTAGAGACTAGATATGGGCCAGGTTGTAATTACGCATAGTTTATATCAAGGATTAAAATCTGGGATAGTTAAAGGCAGAATAAAATGAATACTACTTTGAATTAGTTAGCTGCTATTTATACACAATTTAATTAATTTAGAGATTCTATTAATGTATTTATATAAGATTTAAATAGTTTTAAAACTTAGCTTAGCTAATTTGCATTAATTTTTGATTAAGAAGTAGGATTATTTGCAGGATATGATTGTCAACCTGTACATCTGAAGTTTATTTAAATTAGGAATGAAGTTTGTACTAATTTAATTAATTCTATGTAAATTCATCTTATCTTAATAGGTTTATTAGTATACATATTTATAATTAAACAGTGCTTTTTAATATTTGTTGGTAGAAGGTTTTACGATTCATATAATAAAGGATTTTAGTAATTAGATCCTTAAATTTAGAATTAAGCCTCAGATAATAAAGAAACTATTAAAAGTGGGGGTATTGTTTAATCTTAATAAGATCATGATAAACATGATTATATTAAATAACAGAATTAATATGATAATCATTTAAAATAATCTAAATTAAAATCTAAAATAAAGCAGCCATCATAATAATATAAAGATATATAAATGAAACATAATTAAATTGGAAAGTAATTGTACTAATCTAATGAAATTGATTAGAAATCTAAGAAAAAAAGATTAAAAGTGAAAAGTTAATTTATATGAAATTCATTTATACTATATGCATAATAAATATATTAAATGTAGATAATAATAAACTAAATATAATCTATTAAGTCATCTTTTCAATCACTATCAATAATTGAAAATTAAATAAATATATCAAGTAATGATAAATAAATTTACAAATATGAACATTTATCATTTTTATTATACGATTTAGCTTTTTCTAGACTTTTATTGTAAATTGTTAATATTCTTTATATTTAATTAAATTTTGTGACTTAAATCTAGTTTTTATTGATATTTTAAGAAAAAAAGGCTAAAATACTTTATAAAATTAAATAAAAATTAAAACCAATTATTTATAAAATGAAATAATAATTATTATAATATGATAATATATAATAAATAAGGAACGTATATATTAATTAAATTAAACCAAAAATAGAATAAAAAATTGAGTAATTAAAATAAAAGAAATTTAAACAATATTAAAAGTAAATAAAATAGATAATAGTCAAGTACCTCATTTCCCACTTATATACCTTCTTTCTCATGTAACATGTTTTAATTTATGATCATTACATTTATAATAATTATGATTGAAAGATTCTGCTATTTTATAGATTAAAGGACAGATATACAATAAAATTCTACTTAAAACGAAGAGCATCACTATAGCATCTATAATATCATTCCTAACAATTGATAACTTCATTAGATGTCTACGTTTAAGAACAAATATAAATCAAATGCCTATTAAATTAAATTTGATTACTCTCATCACTTAAATAGTTAAAAGATTAGTTAAGATTGCAACTTATCTCAAAATTCACTAATTGTTTAAAAAAGATGATTATCCAATTTCTAAATATAGTAAAATTTCTTAAAAATTTATAAAATAAAGTTGATTAATAGATAAATACCTGCTTAAAACAGTTTCAAATGTGATTGTAAATAAAAATTAATATTCATTATTAATTTAAAGATTAGTAAGATGAATAATTTTATTAATGTTACAAATTGTTCTCAAAAGTGATATCAAATTGCAGCTATAAATATATAAAATAAGTTGATAAATAAGATAATTAAGATCTACATGATCATTAAAACAAAACAAATTTTTAGTATATGAATTCTGAAGGTTTCTAATAATGATAATAGATTTTAATTTAAATACACTACATTCATAATTAAGTATTCCAACTATAAAAGATATTGTATAATGCTAATTGATGATATTTTGATAAACTACAAAGAGATAGTGTTGGACACTGCTGGAGAAGGAAAATATAATACTGTGATGGATAAACTTTGTTTGATTGCTCTAATAATTATTGAGAAGTAATAAGAGTTTCACAAAATATTTTTTATTTCAACATCTAAAAAGACTTAATCATAAAATTACTAGCATCATGTCATTTTTTAAAATCATCAATCATTATAATAATAAATATTTAATAAAGAATAATTATGTTTTTCATTAATATGCAATTTATTGTTATTAATGTAAAAAAATAATATGTAAATCCTTTCAAATATTTATTAATTATTTAATATTTAATTTATATTAAAATTATGTCCTTAATATTAGACCATTTTTTATTTATATAAGTAATATTAATAACTTATTTTAATATACTTCTTATAATTAAAAATGGTTATTTATCTTAATCTAATAAAATACTGTTCCCTTATATTTATTCTACTTTTTGCACCATATATTTCTTTGTGTAAATAAGCTTATTTATAATCACTTATTAATTTCTAGAATCTCTTTATATTTTGTCGTGCTATAAATATGATTTACATTATTATTTTATTATTATAAAGAAAAAATCTCAATATAAAAATTAATTAAAAAAGCTTTATTATACATCAACTTATTGATAAACATTAATAATTTATAAAACCAAGAAATAAAACTCTTTTAAATTTAATTAAATTTATTATTATTATATTGATTAATGTAAAATAAGCCTAAGTTTATTTGCAGACATCTTGACTGCAAATCAATATTAATAAATAATTTTTCAGAGCATAAGCATAGTAAGCACTTCATTTAATTAGACTCTTTTAAATAGTTGACTAAATAATGTTTAAAGAGAATTGATTTAATATATCATGATGTTTAACATTAGTTAAACAAATATTTTGAGCATGTCACTGCTCTAATAATAAAGAAGTTGGCTTCCTATAAGGAATAATACTTTAAATAAATTTATGAAGAATTCAAGTTCTATTCAAAATAAGAAATAGATTTATTAAAGACATCATAAAAAAAGGGAATTGAAAATATGACTAAGAAATAGATATTAGAAATAGAAAAAATTGTTTAAAAGGATAGTGGTTAGATCTTAAAAGATAAAAATAAAGAAAAAGATATTTAAAAGATTATTAAAGATGAAGGATAAAATGCAAAATAAAAAGTTTAATAGCTTTTTGAATCTTGCTTTTTGGAAAAGTTAAATTTAAGAAAAATGAATTTATAAGACTTTAAGGATATTGATCTATTAATAAAATAAAAAATTAATTTATTAGCGTTATTACAAAATAAAGGACTCAAATTAAGTAAAAAGATAATTTACAGTGGCATAAGGCATGGTTTCTCATCTTAAAAGTTCCATTAAATGTGTGATGGCAAACCAAATACATTAACTTTAGTCAGGACTACTAATCATCAATTATTTGGTGGATTTACATCTATAAAATGGGATAAGAGTAATAGTTGGAAAGCAGATTAAAAAGCATTTTTATTGTCAGTTACTAGGAACTTCACTTGCTCTCAATACTAAAAGAAATAATATGCAGCACGACATAATTCAGGTTATGGACCAATATTTGGTGGTGGTTATGATTTATGTATTAGTTCTAATTGTAATTCAAATAATGATAGTTATAATAATATAGGTTATACATATAAACCAGATAAACAATAAATAAATGCACAACATTGCTTGAATAATGGTAATCAGCATTTTACCGTGAAGAATTATATTGTGATTGAATTATGATATTCATTATTCATCATTATAATTAATAAAATTATCATATTTTCTGTTTAGATTTAAATAATTATTCAATTTTGTTAAGTATAATTTTTTTTTCATTAAAATCAATTCTTACTTTTTAATTATGATTTTTATAATAAAAATTTTTCTAATCTCAAACCTTACAAAAAATTAAAATTAATTATACAGAATCAACAAAATTATATTTTATGCTATTTTAAAAATAAATTTTCTATAGAATTAATAATTTTAATATCATTAATCATAAATTATATCTATTATTATTATATTAAAAATATTAACATAAATAGTAAAATAATATTTAATAGGCTTTATATAAGCTTAATTAATAGTTAAGATGAATTCAATATTATTCTTTAAATTTATCGTTGAATATAGCAGTTTATAATCTTTAATATTTATTTATATGAATTTAATTGTAGTAATCTTTGGATAAAATAAACGATTTGAATTATAAATCAGGATTAAATCTGTAAATGTGTTATTTTATTTAGAATTGATTTTTTAATATGATATAGGGTTGCTTAGCGAGGGAATTCCCTGAGGAATTACATTATGTATATGATTTGATTAATTGTAAAAATATTAAATTATTATATATATAAGTAAACTTAGAAAATATAATTGTATAAATTTAGTTGAGATTCATAAATAACTTTAAATGATATTAAAAATGAAGAGTATTAAAATAATTAATTTACAAAAGAAAAAACAGTTTTAAG
This sequence comes from Lipophrys pholis, assembly GCF_963383615.2. Taxonomy (NCBI): domain Eukaryota; kingdom Metazoa; phylum Chordata; class Actinopteri; order Blenniiformes; family Blenniidae; genus Lipophrys; species Lipophrys pholis. The sequence goes on along the minus strand of NW_028291999.1, from coordinate 27,292 downwards.
AAGAATTTATTATTAATAATAAAAAGAAGTAATTTATTCAAGTCTTTAATTAGAGATATTTTATCTAATATTATTATCAATGTAGATCAAATTTATAACAAAAAAATGGGAATAAACCTATAAAGAAAGTATATACTAAATTTATTAATCATAGTAAGTTTATTAATTTTAATAAAGGCTAATAGTTTTAAATATTAATAGCATTAAGCTAATACAAAATGATTAATATATAAATTAAAGAATTATAACTGAATTATATATTTAGATTATATATAATATGATTTTTTAGTTAATTATATAATAGTTAATAAAAATTATTTATTATTCATACAAGTTTTTGTAAATGAAGAATTAAAAAGAATTATTTGTAATAAAGATTAATCAAATTTTTATTCGAATATAAAATAAATCAAGATAGTATATTAATAATTTTTGTCAATTACATCACTGCTAATAATATTAAGAATAAATTAGGTAGAATGTTATAAATAAAGTTAATTTAAAAATATGTATATTCCATCATTATAATTTTAACTAAATAATTTAAGTAAATAGTCTAATTATTTAAAATATGTGTTAATTAATTAGAAAATTAGTCAGTAAAAAGAGTGTAAATAAAAATTAAATATTATTATCTATATCTTTATAAAATCATACTTTTTTAATTTTTATAAAATTTCACTTTAAGGTATTTTCCATTTTTAAAATATTTCTATTAACTATCAAAATTATCATAAATTTTAGTTAAAGTATGGAATAAAAAGTTATATAATATGGAATATATTAATTATATTAAATTCATAATAACATTGAATATATTAATTATATTAGATTCATGGGGTTGGGGTTGGGGTTGGGGTTGGGGTTGGGGTTGGGGTTGGGGTTGGGGTTGGGGTTGGGGTTGGGGTTGGGGTTGGGGTTGGGGTTGGGGTTGGGGTTGGGGTTGGGGTTGGGGTTGGGTAATAAAATATAATTACTTATTCAAATGTAGATAGACAAATTAATTATACGAGAGTTATGAATTTTCGAATTTTATATAACTATGTATACTTGTTATTATAATAAATATTATTATAAAAATATTTCTATTCATTATAATAATTTATTAAGATTTCTTTTTTCTTGTAATATTTAATAATATAAAAATAATTAATAAATACATATCATCATTATTTCGTTTTTTATTGTATAAACAGTGTCTTATTTAAAATAGAATTAAATCTTTTTATCATTAACAATTTTAATTAATTCATTAATTATTTTTTATGTGAATTATATTATTTTTTTTTATTGTTTTTATATTTTCCAATATTGTTTTTCTATCAATAATTATTTTAGATTGTGCTTTTTATTTTATTTATTTTATTTGCTTTTAATATTGTAAAAATTTCTTTTATTTTAATTATGCAATTTTTTATTCTATTTTTGGTTTAATATACGTCCCTTATTTATTATATACTATCATATTATAAAAATTATTTTTGCATTTTATAAATAAGTATTTTAATCTTAAGGTTTTAAAGACTTAATTTTGTTTTAATTTTTATAAAGTATTTTAATTCCTTTGTCCTTTTTTCTTATTTTAATTATTTTGCATTAGTTCTTGAATATTTTTATATTTTTTTAAAATTAATCTCTCAATAATTATTATTTTATTTCATCTACATTTTTTTATATTGGATTACTTTATTTATATTTTTTCATTTCTTATAATTTATCTTTTATTGATATAATTTATGATTAGATTAAATAGTTTTAGATTAAGATTAAGAATATATATCTTTAGTTCGAAAACCAATATAATTAATGATCATTTTTTTACCATTATTGTTTGCTTTTTATTAACCTTATTTAAAAATATTATTAATAAATTTCTGAATTTTTCCATTCCTAACTTACAAAAATTTTATTAAAATTATTTTCAAAACTATATTTTAAAGGTTCTTTATGATACTTTATTGAAAACAAATTTTCTACAATCTATTCATCATTAGAAATTCTTATCTTGCATCAATCACTGGATAACAATCTTAACAGAAATAAAGAATATCTTAGTTAATTTATGGAAACGTTTTTTTTTTTGCTAATTAATTAGGTTAATATTTTTAGCTTAAGTTTTTAAACTAACTTAAATAACTGTAAAGTTATATTAATGATTTAAAAAAATAAAAAATAAAAGCAAATAATAACAAAATAACAAAAATTAATTGATAGACCAATTAATATATATATAAATTAATAATAAATATAATCATAGCAATCTTCTATAAAATAAAATATAAGCTTGACATTTACTAACAGATCCCCAAGATGTCATACTAACATGAGAATCTGAACAATAGAACCAATTTCCCTCATGACAGACATAAGATACGTAATGACCTCCTCCATAAGACCCTTGGTGTACAACTACTCCATATAATTGATACATTACATTTTATTGCTCAGATTTTCCTTTTAAAATATATTTTAATTACATTTTTTAATTGAAATTTACATATGTACTGTCTTTTGATCCCACACCTTTAAATCTTTTTAAAACTATTGTTAAAATTTAAGGTGGTTTGTAGATAAAAAATTGGCGAATTGAGTTTGAAAATTTTTTCTTACATTTTTAGCAAATATAATAATTTTCTTTAGTTAATGTTTAAACTGAAAAAAATGTATATAGGCAACTATTAATAGAAGGCCATTAATCAGGAATTTAAGGTGGTTAAGGTATATACATAGGTTATGATATATAAGGTCCTTTTATTTTAAACTATTGATGTTCTAAAAACTTATATTTCTTTTTATTTCGTATTTAAATTGATAAATCTAAAACGAAATCAAATGTCCAATTTTAATAATCACAAATCTGGCATTTAACATATGAAGCTAAATATCCGCCAAATATTTTTTAAGTGAAATTATTTATATGTTTACCAAATCTTTTTTAAATTCTTTTATCTGTTCGTAATAATTTATCTTATCCTTAGATTAATCCCATAATGAAAAATCTTAATAATTATTGAGCATCCTGTTGAGCCATAGATGAAAATGAAGATTTAAATCTAGCTATTGATTTGAATAATCTATCAGGTGAAAATTTAGACGATTTACGGCCTTATTAAATAAATAATTTAAATTATTGATTAATGATATCTTTTTTTTGATTACTTTCAATTTTTTTAGTATTTTTTTTACCTACTATGAAATATTCTTCTTATTAGTCATCTGCATCTAACTATACAATTAAATCTTTCATTCTGAAAATATTTTTACATTTACCACTTAATAGATCAATTTCTTTATCTAAATAAACATCACATAGTTAATATGTGGCATTCATGCATTGCATAACTGAATTAAAAAAACAGGTATTCCCAATATTCATCAAACCAAAAATTATTTTTTTATTTTTGTATTTTTATTTTTAATACTTTTATATGTCATGATTTTACTTAAATTTATGTTTACTTTATTATTATTTCTATTTTCCTTTGACTTTGTATATTTTTTAAAAATAAATTTGCTTAATCTTATCTAAATTATGTCTTAAAAATTTAAATCTTTAATATTCTTATTTTCTCATTTAATCAATTTCTTCTTATGTCATATTTTATACTAATGAAAACAATTCTTAATCACATTTATAACACCATAACATATCTCCAGTGGACTTAAGACAAGTATTATGTTTTTTAGATTATGAATGACTTTTAATGCATTGTTGTAATGATTGTCTACTACATCCATTAAAATTACATTGAAGACAAATCCATTTATCTGATGATGATGATTGGCAATTATCACATTTTTGTTTAAATTGAATATTGCCGAGTTGTTACGACTTAATATTAAGATGATTACAAATTTTCATTATATTAATTATCAATTATATAAGAATAATATTTTACTTATATATATATAAATTAAAATTAATCCATTCAATTTATTATATTTTATAATTTATTTAATCTGGTTAATAATTTTTTAGTCTAAAAAATATTATGCAAAATTTATTAAAATTCTCTTTTACTAAGTTTATTATATTTCTAAATTCCTGAATCATTAATTTTACTCTCCTTGTATTCAGTCATATTTTTGGTATTAGAAGATAATTAATTAAGTCGATTATTCATTATTAAAATATTTTTTTTATTTTTTAATCTTTCTATTTTTATTCTATTTTTTATTGTCCTATTTTTTCTATTTTTTCATCAAAATTATTTATTTTTATGCTCATTTATATTAATTGATTTTTAGAATTTTAAATTATTTCCACTTGTTATTTAAACTTTCTATAACTCTCCTCTTACCGAAATTATTTATTTATTGGTATTGTTTAATTTCTTATTTAATACTAATTCTTTAAAGTTATTTCCCATGTACTTTTTTAGTAAAATTGGATGTTTATTTAAACGACATTATAAATTAAATGATTCATTATAAAAAAGCAGATTTGTTGATGATTTTTGTTAATTCAAAAACCCAGTATTATCAATCTCAATAATATGTATACTTAACATAACATTATTTTTATTGATTAATGGTGAAAATAATTTTAGTGTACTCATACTTAATTTCTTTAAATATTGGCTTATTTTTGCTATTGTTTATATTTATGGATTATCATACTCATACAATAAGAAAATATAAATAAGGGATCATGATTAATAATTTATTACATTTTGTAGATAAAATTATTTAAAAAATTCAATCTATTGAATAAAAAATTAAATATGGACTTATGAATCTTAGTTTTGTTAAGAAGATTATTATTGGAATATTAATTTTCGTAATTGTTATTATTATTAGTCAATTTTCACTTTATTTAATCTGTTTTTTATGTTTCTTTTTTTATAAGTTTAAAATTTAGAAATTTTGAGAAGATATTTACTAACACAAAGAACCGACATAATAATAATTATAGAAGAAATGATATAAAAATATGAGAAAATATAAAAGTAAAAGTGAATTAAATTATTTTTTTAAATATTGATTCATTCATTTTGTTTATTAATATACTTAATTCATTTTATATTAGATACATTTTATTATAGAAAATTATTTAAATTTAGTTGAGTTGATACTTTTTCCATTTTTCTTTTAGGTAGTAATAATATTTAAAAATCTGAAGTACTTTTACTATTTTTCATTGTCCTTATTTAAGAATGATATTTACTTAATTTTTTTTTTTTTCTTTACTAAATTATTTACTTTTGTAAATTAATTTCAATTTATATTTCTTTTTGTTTATCATTTTAATTTTAAAAGAATTTATCTAATATTTATTATGGCGATGGTTAATTTTATTTAATTTTGATTAATTCTTATGCTAAGCGATGTTTTGCTTTACTTTTAATAAAAATATGTCCCATCTAGAGATTATATGATGGTGTTTTCTTTTTGAATAAATTTAAATATGAATTGCTCATTGTCAATAATTGAATTTTGCTTAAAAAATAATTTGCACATGTTAAATCTAATTGATTTAAATATTCTGCTAATTTAACATAACTTACAACTAATTTATCAACTAATTAAAGGGATGGATTTACTAAAAAAAGAGTTTAATTCTATATTAAATCAGTGTAAAAAGATGAAGTCTATAGTTACATAATAAAATTAATATTTCTAATTATATATTTATTAAATAATATATCATTCAATTTAATTTTATCCTTACTATATTGAAATCAAATTATTCTAATTTAAATTTTCCAATGAATAATTAGCAGAATACTACTTAGATTTTTTCCTAATATTTCATAAATATTTTCTAAAAATGTCTATTATTTTATCTATTAACAAATATACATTTATTTATTATTAATTTTATATGTATATATTTTTCATTTTTTATTATATTTTATTATTTAATATTAAATCATAAGAATTGAGTCGCTAAATCACCTAATATATTATATAGTTTGATAAATTAAATGATAAACAATTAAAAACACTTAAGAATAAAAAAATAGCATTTACAATACAAAATCATAAAAATTAATATAATTTGAATGATAATCAAAAATAAAAATAAATTTTAAAATATTATTATTAGTTCTGTATTAAAATTTATATTAAAAGACACATATAATATTTTGATTAGTAATTTATTACAAACTTATCTTAAATAATAAAAATACTTTAAAAAGATTTTCAATATTATCAAACATAATAAAAACATAATTTTATTTTAGTTATAGATAAAGTGAATTCCTTATTAAGAAAAGAGAAATAAAAATATATTAATAAATAAGAAATACAAATGATACAATTAATTGTTTTACATCTTAATAACATAATTAAGTTTTAAAGTAATTTTATTAGTTCAAAAAATAACTAATAAACTGATATAAAATAAATTGTTCTTGAATCAAATGGATTAGCAGGAGTTGTATGATAATTAGCAGGATAATTAACAGATGTATAACCAGTATTATTAATTAAAAATATGTTAAATCAGGTTTATAACTTGATGGGAATATTTTTTATATTTATTTCATTTTTACTTATAGTGCAGTGCAATCAAGAACTCTCAAAAAGTAAATAAAGAATAAAAACTTTATAAATTAATCTAATTAATTATCTAAAGCTAATAATATTAACCATAAGAAAATTTTACATTTATTGTAATATAATAATTTTAAGGATGGAATTTTTGATAAATCGTATAAAAAGATAGTTTTAATTAAATTATACTTCAATTATATATTTTAATTAGGTTCTTATTATGCTCAATTGATTATTTTAAATTAAAAATATATATTATATTATATAAATGAATTTCAAATGAATAAATTTTTCTATATTAATTTCTTTTGTTTTCTTTTTTTCTTTTTAGGGACTCCTTATTAATCATATTCCGAATACTGAGAATCAATTTCTCCAGATTAGGCCATTTTTTATTTAGGCAAAAATTAATTCAATTTAATTTACTTTTCTTTCTATAATTCTAAATTAATTGATTTTATTATTGGCTGTTTTATTTTAGATTTTAATTTAGATTGCCTTAAATGATTATCATACTAATTCTGTTATTTAAAATAATCATGTTTATCATGCTCTTATTAAGAATAAACAATACCCCCACTTTTAATAGTTTCTTTATTATCTGAGACTTAATTCTAAATTTAAGGATCTAATTACTGAAATCCTTTATTATATGAATCGTAAAACCTTCTACCAACAAATATTAAAAAACACTGTTTAATTATAAATATGTATATTAATAAACCTATTAAGATAAGATGAATTTCCATAGTATTAATTAAATTAGTACAAACTTCATTCCTAATTTAAATAAACTTTAGATGTACAGGTTGACAATCATATCCTGCAAATAATCCTACTTCTTAATCAAAAATTAATGCAAATTAGCTAAGCTAAGTTTTAAAACTATCTAAATCTTAGATAAATACATTAATAGAATCTCTAAATTAATTAAATTGTGTATAGATAGCAGTTAACTAATTCAAAGTAGTATTCATTTTATTCTGTCTTTAACTATCCCAGATTTTAATCCTTGATATAAACTATGCATAATTACAATCTGGTCCATATCTAGTCTCTAGTCTTCTTTTATAATGATTTAATCCTTAATGATAATCGCAAGAGTAAAGTCTACATACCTATTCAACAGGATTTAATTCTTGAGTTACACCATAGCATATGTGAGGACATACATCAATATTTGTTATATCTGAGCAATTTCTTATAATGTTTGGTAATTCTTATTTACATTTAATTTAATTGTTATTGACATTTGGCACCCAATTATCTAAATAAGGCTGAGCATTACATTTACCAAATGTTTTCGTATAATTATGTTAAGATACTAATTTAAGGTAATTTATTGCACTCCCATTTACATCAAATACTTAATTATTCCATACTTGATATATTAACTAATTAGAATGTGCAATTCTTTACTAAAATGTTGAATTATCATATTATCCTTTTCTCAATAATGAATTAAAATTATTAGTGTTAATAACCAATGTCTGAATATTCTTAATATTATTTAAATTAAAAGATTAGTTTAAATATTGTTTACCTGCTAAACATCCTCCCAATTAATTATTGCCTATAATATTATTATATGTATCAGGTGATTAAAGGATTGAATCTGAAGATTGGCAAATAGCACTTCCATGTGTTAAACCATAAGCAAAAATACCAAAAAAGTAGCAGAACGTAAAAGTTAGAAGAATTACAATAAAATAATTTAAATAGAGGCAGAATCTTAACTTTGCTATTTTTAATAACATTATACCAAATGTCTATAATAATGATATTATAGAAATCAAGATTATTAGAATGTAGCTGAATATAGAAGCTAATAATATTAATGAATAGAAACTTTATTCTCCATAATTTTATTATAAAGATGAGAATACTACATTAACTTTTTATTATGTTTTTTTTATTAATGAAATCGATTATTTTATATTAGCTTTTATTGAAGTTCTATTATTGAATAATTCATTTTAACTATTCTGTAATTAAATTAATTAATTACTTATATTCCCATAAACATTCTAAACATAAATATTCAAATTACCTAATATACCTCTTTCATCCTAAATAGTACCTAAACTCTTCTCTTTGAATATAGATGTGACATTAATCTAATTCTAGTTCATATCTAAGAATATATCATTATAATCTATATTTGTATAATTATTGTAATATTAACTAATACTATTTGAAAAGGCTTCTTTTTTATTAATTATATCATCTATTCCTGCAAATGCTCTTGTACTATTAACACTTAATGAAATAAGTTAATTATCAAGTGTATTTAACTTCTACTGTAGTGGCTAAAGCCCAATAAAATATTCTTTTGAATTAGTACTAATCCTTCCAGAAAGAACATTCCCACTGCTCTAAAATGACCCACAACCAAGTTAATAAGTAGCTTTCTATAGTAAAGGAGAATTAAATACTCCTATAAAAGATATTGTAATAGTAGTTATACAAATTAAAAGAAGAAATATAGCCATCCAATAAATCTAACATACTGAATATTGAAGTTTAGGTCTTAATTGTTCCCTTAAGCAACAGATGTCTGAACATACACAAAATATGAAAAGTAAAGGAATTAATATCACAGATATGGCAGCTGGTGATATTGCTACAGCTAGCATTATTATGTATTTACTATTATATGGCTAGAAATTCTATAATTTAAGGTCTTAGCCATCTCTTATTATAGATACAGGCTAACTTGAATTAAATATCTTATTTTCAAGATCTTCAACCTAATTTGTGAAGTTTACTATTTGATATGATAATCCACAAATTAATTAAGTTGTTGCTGACATACCTTTAATACCTGTATTTTATATTGTTAATACTTGTTCATTACTATCAAGTATAAAATACATAAACAATAACATCTTCATTATCATTATTATTATTATATTATTATATCATTTATTTATTATATAATCATTTAAATTCTATATGAATTATAACGGATTAAGGTAAGTGAAGGAAGGAGGACAACTTATATAAAGAGAATTTTAAATATCTAAAAGAAAGAGAGAATATTAAGTATTTAAAGAGAGAAGGTATTAAGTATGTTATATAAGTAAACATGATTAAAAACTTGATAAGAGGAAGAAAGAGTTTTTATAGTTTAAGCAAGCTTAAATTAAGAGTAGGTATACTATACCTAATTTTATGTAGTTGAAATTATATTTGTTTTTTATTAAGATTATTATATTGTATCTATTATTAAAAACCCTTTGTAGATCAATGTTTAGTTATAACTGTTATGTTAATTTGATAATATTTGTATTATTTATTTTTGGTTATGATTATTAATTATTATTAACTATATTAATTTATAATAATTTACATTATAAGTATTTTATTGTTCTATTTATATATAATATTTAATTAAATTGTTATATAATCACAGTTTTTACAGAAAGTTTATTATATTTAATAATTTTCGTTTATTCCATCTTCTTCTCACTCAAAATTATCCTTAATCTCACATATGATCATATCTTATCAAATCATTAAATATTAAATATAGCTATCCAACAAAGATAAAATAAAAAGAAAAAAAGGGACAAGTAAATTTCTTTATTAGATTTATTATTTGATAAACACATTTCCTTCTGTTTCTATTTAAACTATTATTTATTTTATTAATGCATTATCTTTAAAGGCATAATTTTAAAGTTCTAACTTGCTAAAATCACTATTATAAGAATTTTATAATCTATTACCAACAAATATTAAAAAATATTGTTTAATTAAAAATAAGTATAGTATTAAACCTATTAATATAAGATGAACTTCCATATTATTTATTAAATTAATACAAACTTTATTACTTATCTAAATAAACTTTATATGAATAGGTTGACAGTCATATCCTGCAAATAAACCTACTCTTTAATAAAAAATTAATGAGAATTTACTAAGATAAGTTTTAAAACTAACTAAATTTTAGATAAATAAATTAATTGCATCTCTAAATTAATTAAATTTTGTAAAAATAGCAGCTAACTAATATGTGCAATTCTTTACTAAAATGTTAAATTATTATATTATCCTTTTCTCAATAATGAATTAAACTTATTAATGGTAATAACCAATGTTTGAATATTTTTAATATTATTTAAATTAAAAGATTAGTTTAAATCTTTTTTACCTGATAAACATCCTCCCAATTAATTATCGTTTATAATTTTATTATATTTATCAGGTTATTAAAGAATTGAATTTGAAGATTGGCAAATAACACTTCCATGTGTTAAATCATAACCAAAGATACCAAAAAAGTAGCAAAACATAAAAGTTATAAGAATTACAATAATATAATTAATATAGAGCAGAATCTAAACTTTTGAAATAAAATAATATCATACTAAATATCTATAATAATGATATTGCAGAAATCATGATTATTAGAATGTAGTTGAATATAAAAGCTAATAATATTAATGAATAAAACTTTATGCACAATAATTTTATTATAAAAGATGATAATGATACATTAACTTTTTATTATTAATTATCAAGTGTATTTAACTCCTATTGAAGTGCTAAAGTCCAATAAAATAGTCTATTTAATTAGAACTAACTAAATTATTAATAAGACAATACAAGCAATGGATAAATAAGAAGTAACTTTTAAATTAATGGAATAGTATTATTTTATATATAATTTCTTTTAAAAATAAAATAACTTAATATAGGAATTATAACTTAATAATACTATATTCATCAAATGGATAATGTTCACTTAATTTCATTTTTTATCTTATTAAATTCATTTCACTTTCTTTTTTAAGAACTTGAGTTTTATCTTATCTATCCAAGATTATAAAATACTTTCATATTACTAATTACACTTTATTTTTAGTTATTTATATAGTAATTGATAGCTTTAATGTATATCTTTTACTCTTTAGTTTTTTTTAATACTAAAATATTATTATTCTCATATTTAGACTATTCAATCTTTATTTTTTATATTAAAGAAACCTTTCTCAATTTTCATATATCTTGTCACCCAAAACAATTTTCTCTTAAACATCAAAGCTGTTTTAATTCATTATTAGTTTATTAATTAAATAATATATATATATATGATTTTAAATAATAATCTTAATGAATGTAAATCATGTTTGGGTTGGGGTTGGGGTTGGGGTTGGGGTTGGGGTTGGGGTTGGGGTTGGGGTTGGGGTTGGGGTTGGGGTTGGGGTTGGGGTTGGGGTTGGGGTTGGGTTGGGGTTGGGGTTGGGGTTGGGGTTGGGGTTGGGGTTGGGGTTGGGGTTGGGGATTACATATCCCGAATATTATTATTATTAATCTTATAATACGCATTCTATAATTAAAAAATTGATTTTATTAATTATATCGATTTCGATTACTCGATTACTCGATTACTTTATATTAGCTTTTATTGAAGTTGTATTACTGGCTAATTCATTTTAACTATTTTTTAATTAGATTAATTAATTACTTATATTCCCATAAACATTCTAAATAAATATTCAAATTACCTAATATACCACTTGTACCTAAACTCTTCTCTTTGAATATGACATTAATCTAATTCTAGTCTATATCTAAGAATATATCATTATAATTTATATTTGTATAATTATTGTAATATGAACTAATACTATTTAAAAATAACTCTTTTATATTAATTATATCATCTATTCCTATTTATTTCTATTAACACTTAATGAAATAGGTTAATTATCAAGTGTATTTAACTTCTATTGAAATGGTAAAGCCCAATAAAATAGTCTATTTAATTAGAACTAACAAAATTATTAATAAGACAATACAAGCAATGAATAAATAAGAAGTAACTTTTAAATTAATGCAATAGTATTATTTTATATATAATTTCTTTTCACTTAATTTCATTTTTTATCTTATTAAATTCATTTCACTTTCTTTTTAAGAACTTCAGTTTTATCTTTATCTATACAAGATTATAAAATACTTTATTTACTTTATATTCATATCACTAATTACGCTTTATTTTTAGTTATTTTATAATAATTGATAGCTTTACAAAATTTCATGAATGTCTTTTTATTTTTTTATTAAATGAAATGTATATCTTTTAATCTATAGTTTTTTTTAATACTAATATAATTATTCTTATTTTTAGATATTCAATCTTTATTTTCTATAATTAAAGAAAGAATTTAGTTTTAATTTTATTTATATTAAATTAAATAATTTATATATATATGAATTTAAATAATAATTATTTTTAATGAATGTCATGTTTTTCTTACTTAATAGATTCCATATAAAGAGCTAAATGTTAATTATTTCTTATTATAATTGGGATTAATAATAAAATATTATATCTTTAATTATAATTTTTGTAGTGTAATAATATGATAGTGTTTCAGATCTTTTTCTTTTGATTTTAGTTAAATTACATATACTAAAAATTAATCTTATTTTATGCATTCTATAATTAAAAAATTGATTTTATAAATAGCAGTTAAAATTTTTGAATTCTTGAAAATTGCAAACACACCAAATTGTAATAATAAATTTTTTAATTTTTAGAAATTAAAAAATAAAAATTTATAAGCTAAATTTTAAATTAATCCTATGTTCTGAATATATTTTTATTAAGTTTAAACATTTAGATTAAGTTATTTTACATTTATAAGAAATTGTATATAAAATTACTATTACAATTATAAAGTTACACCTTATTTATTCATTGCTTAAATTGTCTTATTAATTAAGTCTTTATTTTTATTCTTTTTTTTTAATTTATTTTTTTGTTCATCATTAAATAAAGCATTTTATAAATCTGTTAATTTAATATTTTCTTAATAAGATGATTTTATTAATTTCATTTTAAATAACTTTAATTTTAATAATCTAAAACTAGGTAATGTTAATAATTGTAATTAATCATCTTAATTTTAAATATTATAAGTTTTTTAATGTTATAGATTTTGCGTTTAATCATAACATATTTTATAATTTACATATATCAAGAGCTACTTTTTAATTTTTTTAGTTTTTTTTGGTTTTTATTAAATAATTTACTCTTTTATTTATTAAATTATATCTTATTTTTCTTTAGTTTGATAATTCAATTGATTTAATTCTTATTATTTTAATTCAAACAATTTAATTATCTATTATATTTATTATTTTTATAATTTTAGTTTTTGAATTATTTATATTAATAAAGGAACTTTTTATTTTTTCTAATTATTTAATTTTTATAAAAGCATGCTATAAAATATTTAAAATTATTTTATTTCTAAATACATATTCTTATTTTGGTTTATTGATTTTTATTCTAAATTATAGTTAATTCCTTTAAATTTGACTGAAATTTGTTAATTAATGATACAAAATAGTAAATTATTTTATTATTCATTTTTATTTTTACATAGATTATCTTTATTTCTTAAACATAATTATTTCATTTTCTCATTATTCATGCTTTTAATAAATAATTGAATTTAAAAATATTATATAATATCTTCTAAATTTTAACTCTATATTTAAAATTTTTAATTCTTTAATAATTAATATATTTTTTTAAAAAGCTTAATAGAATTTATTTTTAAAATTTTTTAAACATCTTTATTTTATGATTTATCAATTACATTAATTACATTAATTACATTATTATTAAATTTAATAAATACTTTTTAATCAGAACTTATGTATAATAATGATTAATTTTAATAATTATTTATTAATTAAACATCTTTTAAATTGTTACAGCAAGTTTTTCTTAAATCTTTATTTTAGTACTAATTTAGAAATTTTAATTTTTCCATTTATTATTATTTTTTTACCAATTGTTATTATTTTTTTACCATTTATTTCTCCAATTTTTATTTTTCTTTCTTTTAGTTTTCAAATTGTTATTGTAATTGTAATTTTTATTTTTTAATATCATTATATTCTGTGAAGATCTGCCGTTTGCCTTATCTATACTAAGATATTAGCTTTTGATTTATTTAACTATTGATATGAAATAGATTTTATAAGTTTAATGAAGTTGGTATATATATTTATGTCTATTTGGGTTAGGAATCATAAATTATAGTTTGAATTAAAGTATTATTAATACTAGACTACAATTTTAATTTATTTAATAAATATGATATATTATTAGCTTTATTATTCATTTTACTAATCTATTGCATAATTTTAAATTAAAATAGTTTATAAAAAGTTATATTAGTAGTTCTAAGATTGCAAAATATATTATTTAATGCTTATTTCTAATATTAATAACATTTTTTAAATTTTTAATCACTTCTTCTATTTTTTATATAATTCTATATCAAAATTTATTGCTTTTAGTATTATTTTTCTTATTTTAATTTATTTATTAAGTATTATTAGCTCTAATTATTTTTAAGTGTACTTTTTATTTAAAAAAAATATATTCTTATTTGTTAAGTATTTTTTTTTATATTCCTTTTTAAATTTACTAAATCCTTTTTATAATAATTAATAGTATGATTTTAGTTAAATTAAAATAATTATTAACATTTAATTTATTTATTACTAGAAAATATCATATCAAGCTAATATTAATCTAAAAGATTTATATAATTCTGTCTATCTAGTGTTGGTAATCTAATAAAATAATTAGGTAAAATTTTATATTAATTTTAATATTTCTTTTTCAGATTCTGTTACATTATTTAAACAACCATTTTCTCAAATACTTTTCCAGTTTGATCAATTGGTACTTTTTAATATGGATTTTTCTTAAAATAAATAATTATTGTTTCTTTTTATATAACAAATTAAGGTTCCCCATATTTAAAATAGTTTTATAATTAATGTTTTTATTCAAATTCATTTGATGTTAAGCTTTTATTTTTTCCTCTTTTTATTTTTCTTTGTTATATTATATATTTTTCCAATCTATTTATGTCTTATATTGTAAATGTACCCTTCTTATTAGCCTACATAATAATTATTCAAAATAATATTAATAATTCAAAATTAAAATCAATATCAAAAATATTATAATAATAATGACTTAATAATAAAATATACTAATAAATATGTATTTATTATATTATATTATTCCATTTTTTAAATTAACAGTCAATATTTAAATAATAAGTAATGCTAATTAAAGACAATATTAGTACATTATTGAATTTAAAGGCTATTAAAGAATGTTATTTAATATAATTATGTACATGATCTTAAATTTATCAATATTGCTTTTAACATTTATTTATTAGACATAATTTTAAACTTAAGGATTTAAATAATACTAAACTCCTTTATTATATGAATTACCTATATTTATGTATAATAATTTAATGAATTTTATGTATTTTATGACTTGTTAAGGATTATTATTATAAAAATAAATGAATATTTTTTATTTTTTTGCTATTCTTATTAATAATAATTTTTTAAAAATTGTCTTATGATGTTGATAATGGGTTTGGCACCCAATTATCTAAATAAGGCTGAGCATTACATTTACCAAATGTTTTCGTATAATTATGTTAAGATACTAATTTAAGGTAATTTATTGCACTCCCATTTACATCAAATACTTAATTATTCCATACTTGATATATTAACTAATTAGAATGTGCAATTCTTTACTAAAATGTTGAATTATCATATTATCCTTTTCTCAATAATGAATTAAAATTATTAGTGTTAATAACCAATGTCTGAATATTCTTAATATTATTTAAATTAAAAGATTAGTTTAAATATTGTTTACCTGCTAAACATCCTCCCAATTAATTATTGCCTATAATATTATTATATGTATCAGGTGATTAAAGGATTGAATCTGAAGATTGGCAAATAGCACTTCCATGTGTTAAACCATAAGCAAAAATACCAAAAAAGAAGCAGAATGTAAAAGTTATAAGAATTACAATAAAATAATTTAAATAGAGGCAGAATCTTAACTTTGCTATTTTTAATAACATTATACCAAATGTCTATAATAATGATATTATAGAAATCAAGATTATTAGAATGTAGCTGAATATAGAAGCTAATAATATTAATGAATAGAAGCTTTATTCTCCATAATTTTATTATAAAGATGAGAATACTACATTAACTTTTTATTATGTTTTTTTTATGAAATCGATTATTTTATATTAGCTTTTATTGAAGTTCTATTATTAAATAATTCATTTTAACTATTCTGTAATTAAATTAATTAATTACTTATATTCCCATAAACATTCTAAACATAAATATTCAAATTACCTAATATACCTCTTTCATCCTAAACAGTACCTAAACTCTTCTCTTTGAATATAGATGTGACATTAATCTAATTCTAGTTCATATCTAAGAATATATCATTATAATCTACATTTGTATAATTATTGTAATATTAACTAATACTATTTGAAAAGGCTTCTTTTTTATTAATTATATCATCTATTCCTGCAAATGCTCTTGTACTATTAACACTTAATGAAATAAGTTATTTATCAAGTGTATTTAACTTCTACTGTAGTGGCTAAAGCCCAATAAAATAGTCTTTTAAATTAGTACTAATCCTTCCAGAAAGAACATTCCCACTGCTCTAAAATGACCCACAACCAAGTTAATAAGTAGCTTTCTAAAGTAAAGGAGAATTAAATACTCCTATAAAAGATATTATAATAGTAGTTATACAAATTAAAAGAAGAAATATAGCCATCCAATAAATCTAGCATACTGAATATTGAAGTTTAGGTCTTAATTGTTACTTTAAGCAACAGATGTCTGAACATACACAAAATATGAAAAGTAAAGGAATTAATATCACAGATATGGCAGCTGGTGATATTGCTACAGCTAGCATTATTATGTATTTACTATTATATGGCTAGAAATTCTATAATTTAAGGTCTTAGCCATCTCTTATTATAGATACAGGCTAACTTGAATTAAATATCTTATTTTCAAGATCTTCAACCTAATTTGTGAAGTTTACTATTTGATATGATAATCCACAAATTAATTAAGTTGTAGCTGACATACCTTTAATACCTGTATTTTATATTGTTAATACTTGTTCATTACTATCAAGTATAAAATACATAAACAATAACATCTTCATTATCATTATTATTATTATATTATTATATCATTTATTTATTATATAATCATTTAAATTCTATATGAATTATAACGGATTAAGGTAAGTGAAGGAAGGAGGACAACTTATATAAAGAGAATTTTAAATATCTAAAAGAAAGAGAGAATATTAAGTATTTAAAGAGAGAAGGTATTAAGTATGTTATATAAGTAAACATGATTAAAAACTTGATAAGAGGAGGAAAGAGTTTTTATAGTTTAAGCAAGCTTAAATTAAGAGTAGGTATACTATACCTAATTTTATGTAGTTGATGGGAAGATGTGATTGAAATTATATTTGTTTTTTATTAAGATTATTATATTGTATCTATTATTAAAAACACTTTGTAGATCAATGTTTAGTTATAACTGTTATGTTAATTTGATAATATTTGTATTATTTATTTTTGGTTATGATTATTAATTATTATTAACTATATTAATTTATAATATTTAACATTATAAGTATTTATTGTTCTATTTATATATAATATTTAATTAAATTGTTATATAATCACAGTTTTTACAGAAAGTTTATTATATTTAATAATTTTCGTTTATTCCATCTTCTTCTCACTCAAAATTATCCTTAATCTCACATATGATCATATCTTATCAAATCATTAAATATTAAATATAGCTATCCAACAAAGATAAAATAAAAAGAAAAAAAGGGACAAGTAAATTTCTTTATTAGATTTATTATTTGATAAACACATTTCCTTCTGTTTCTATTTAAACTATTATTTATTTTATTAATGCATTATCTTTAAAGGCATAATTTTAAAGTTCTAACTTGCTAAAATCACTATTATAAGAATTTTATAATCTATTACCAACAAATATTAAAAAATATTGTTTAATTAAAAATAAGTATAGTATTAAACCTATTAATATAAGATGAACTTCCATATTATTTATTAAATTAATACAAACTTTATTACTTATCTAATAAACTTTATATGAATAGGTTGACAGTCATATCCTGCAAATAAACCTACTCTTTAATAAAAAATTAATGAGAATTTACTAAGATAAGTTTTAAAACTAACTAAATTTTAGATAAATAAATTAATAGCATCTCTAAATTAATTAAATTTTGTAAAAATAGCAGCTAACTAATATGTGCAATTCTTTACTAAAATGTTAAATTATTATATTATCCTTTTCTCAAAAATGAATTAAACTTATTAATGGTAATAACCAATGTTTGAATATTCTTAATATTAAAAGATTAGTTTAAATCTTTTTTACCTGATAAACATCCTCCCAATTAATTATTGTTTATAATATTATTATATTTATCAGGTTATTAAAGAATTGAATTTGAAGATTGGCAAATAACACTTCCATGTGTTAAATCATAACCAAAGATAAGCAAAACATAAAAGTTATAAGAATTACAATAATATAATTAATATAGAGCAGAATTTAAACTTTTGCTATTTTTAATAATATCATACCAAATATCTATAATAATGATATTGCAGAAATCATGATTATTAGAATGAAGTTGAATATAAAAGCTAATAATATTAATGAATAAAACTTTATGCACAATAATTTTATTATAAAAGATGATAATAATACATTAACTTTTTATTATGTTTTTATTATTAATTATATCGATTACTTTATATTAGCTTTTATTGAAGTTGTATTACTGGCTAATTCATTTTAACTATTTCTTAATTAGATTATTAATTACTTATATTCCCATGAACATTTTCCAAATTACATAATATACCACTTGTACCTAAACTTCTCTTTGAATATAGATTTGACATTAATCTAATTCTAGTCTATATCTAAGAATATATCATTATAATTTACATTTGTATAATTATTATAATGAACTAATACTATTTAAAAATACTTCTTCTTATTAATTATATCATCTATTCCTATTAACACTTAATGAAATAGGTTAATTATCAAGTGTATTTAACTCCTATTGAAGTGCTAAATGCCAATAAAATAGTCTATTTAATTAGAACTAACTAAATTATTAATAAGACAATACAAGCAATGAATAAATAAGAAGTAACTATTAAATTAATGCAGTAGTATTATTTTATATATAATTTCTTTTAAAAATAAAATAACTTAATATAGGAATTCTAACTTAATAATACTATATTCATCAAATGGATAATGTTCATTAATTTCATTTTATCTTATTAAATTCATTTCATTTCTTTTTTAAGAACTTGTATCCAAGATTATAAAATACTTTATTTAGATTAATATCTTTATTATTTTTCCACTAATCATACTTTATTTTTAGTTATTTATATAGTAATTGATAGCTTTACAAAACTCATGAATTTCTTTTATTATTTACTATTAAATGAAATGTATATCTTTTAATCTTTAGTATTTATTAATACTAAAATATTATTATTCTCATTTTTAGACTATTCAATCTTTATTTTTTATATTAAAGAAACATTATTTTCATCAAAATAAAGAGATGGACTTTCTCAATTTTCATATATCTTGCCGCCAAAAACAATTTTCTCTTTAACTTCAAAGCTGTTTTAATTCATTATTATTTTTATTAATCAAATAATATATATATATATATGATTTAAATAATAATTAATCTTAATGAATATCAATCATGTTTTACTTACTTAATAGATTGGGGTTGGGGTTGGGGTTGGGGTTGGGGTTGGGGTTGGGGTTGGGGTTGGGGTTGGGGTTGGGGTTGGGGTTGGGGTTGGGGTTGGGGTTGGGGTTGGGGTTGGGTTGGGGTTGGGGCTTTCCATCACTGTTATAAAGTTTAATTGCATAACTATTAAAAGATTAATATTATATTTTACATTATTTAATTATAAAATGTATTTTATAAAAAGAAATTGCTTTTTGATCAAGGACTAATACAAATACATTTTTTATTGATAACTATTATAATTTGTTTAAATCTAAAAATAAAAATTTAAAAGCTAAATTTTAAATTAATCCTATGTTCTGAATATATTTTTATTAAGTTTAAACTTTTTAATTAAGTTATTTTACATTTATAAGAAATTGTATATAAAATTACTATTACAATTATAAAGTTATACCTTATTTATTCATTGCTTAAATTGTCTTATTAATTAAGTCTTTATTTTTATTCTTTTTTTTTAATTTATTTTTTTGTTCATCATTAAATAAAGCATTTTATAAATCTGTTAATTTAATATTTTCTTAATAAGATGATTTTATTAATTTCATTTTAAATAACTTTAATTTTAATAATCTAAAACTAGGTAATGTTAATAATTGTAATTAATCATCTTTATTTTAAATATTATAAGTTTTTTAATGTTATAGATTTTGCGTTTAATCATAACATATTTTATAATTTACATATATCAAGAGCTACTTTTTAATTTTTTTAGTTTTTTTTGGTTTTTATTAAATAATTTTCTCTTTTTTTTATTAAATTATATCTTATTTTTCTTAATAATTCAATTGATTTAATTCTTATTGTTTTAATTCAAACAATTTAATTATCTATTATATTTATTGTTTTTATAATTTTAGTTTTTGAATTATTTATATTAATAAAGGAACTTTTTATTTTTTCTAATTATTTAATTTTTATAAAAGCATGCTATAAAATATTTAAAATTATTTTATTTCTAAATACATATCGTTATTTTGGTTTATTGATTTTTATTCTAAATTATAGTTAATTCCTTTAAATTTGACTGAAATTTGTTAATTAATGATACAAAATAGTAAATTATTTTATTATTTATTTTTACTTTTACATAGATTATCTTTATTTCTTAAACATAATTATTTCATTTTCTCATTATTCATGCTTTTAATAAATAATTGAATTTAAAAATATTATATAATATCTTCTAAATTTTAACTCTATATTTAAAATTTTTAATTCTTTAATAATTAATATATTTTTTTAAAAAGCTTAATAGAATTTATTTTTAAAATTTTTTAAACATCTTTATTTTATGATTTATCAATTACATTAATTACATTATTATTAAATTTAATAAATACTTTTTAATCAGAACTTATGTATAATAATGATTAATTTTAATAATTATTTATTAATTAAACATCTTTTAAATTGTTACAGCAAGTTTTTCTTAAATCTTTATTTTAGTACTAATTTAGAAATTTTAATTTTTCCATTTATTATTATTTTTTTACCAATTGTTATTATTTTTTTACCATTTATTTCTCCAATTTTTATTTTTCTTTCTTTTAGTTTTCAAATTGTTATTTTAAATGTAATTTTTAATTTTCATTTTTATTGTATTGCATGTACATTTTTTGTTTTTTTTATTTATACTTAGATATTAGCTATTTATTTGTTTAAGTTTTTATATGATATAGATTATGTAATTTTAATGAAGTTGGTATATATTTGTTTCTATTTTGGTTAGGAATCATAAATGATAGTTTGAATTGAAGTATTATATAGGTTAGTCAACAATCCTAATTAAATTAGTAAAGATTATATATTTTTAACTTTATAATTCATTTTACTGATTTATTGAATCATTTTAAATTAAAATAGATTTTAATACCTTATTTTAATATTATTAATTTAATTATATATATCCTTTAGAGCATTTTAATATTATTTACACTTTTTATTTAGTTCATCTTTTTTTCTATGTTATAAATATTATTCTATCTAAAGAATTCGTTTTTGCAAATCTTTTTCTTTTTTTAATTAATTAATTAAAATTTCTTAATTCTGATAATTTTTAAGAGTGCTTTTTATTTAAAAGAAATAAATATTTGTTTTTTTTAAATGTGTTTTATTAAATTTTACTTCTTGTATATTTTTATTATAATAATTAATATTATGATTCTAGTTAAATTAAAATAATTATTAGCAATTAATTTATTTATCACTGCAAAATATCATATCAAGTTAATATTATTCTAAATGATTCATATTATTCTGTTTATCTAATGTTGGTACTATAATAAAATAATTAGGTAAAATTTTATATTAATTCTACTTATATTTCATTTTTAAATTCTATTTCATTATCTAAACGACCTATTTTTAGAATATTTTTCCATCTGCATCTAATAGTATTTAAGGAGTTTTATTAAAATAAATATTTATCATCTAATTATGTATTTGAAATTGAGGCTCTCCTTATTAAAAATAATATGATAATTGTTGTTTTTAATTCAGTTCACTTGCAGATGTTCCACTTTTTTTAGTTTTTTTAATTTGTCTTTGTTTTATTATATAGTCCACCAATTTATTTATGTCTTCTTATTTTGTACTCTTCTTAGCTTACATAATATTAATTCAAAATAATATTAATAATTAAAAATAATATTAATAGTTCAAAATAATATTAATAATTCAAAATTAAAATCAATATCAAAAATATTATAATAATAATGACTTAATAATAAAATATACTAATAAATATGTATTTATTGTATTATATTATTCCATTTTTAAATTAACAGTCAATATTTAAATTATTTTATTATTAATAAAAGATGCTAATTAAAGACAATTTAAAATAAATTTTATATTCTAAATAGATTGGTGACTTATCTTCTATTATATTATAATTGATTTTATTGTAGCATGTTTTACCTTAGATTTTAATTTAGATTATATTAATTATGTTATTTAATATAATCAAGTTTAATTAATTAATCAATACTACTTTTAACATTTATTTTATTAGACTTAAGATAATTATTATTAATTATATCATCTATTATTACAAATTCTCTTATATTATTAATTAATATAATTATTGAATTTCTACTGTACAAAGATAAAATTATCTTTTATATTATAATGTCCTCAGCCAATCTAATTTAAGTTTAATTGTATTAATTAATTAATTTGGTAACAGGATTTATTTACAAATTTATATTCTTATTCCAAGGAATATTAGCAGGTGGTCTTATATTATAAATTATCATATATTATGATATTATTAGAATAGCACTAGTATTAACACTGATATATTAAGTTTGTATCAAATAGCTAGGATTTGTAGTTTTATCTCATGTTTTGGTTATATTCATACACTTATAACAACATCTAAAATTCAATCATTTTAAATTAATTAAGATAGGAAAATTTATTTATTGTCTTAGTTATCACTATATTATATTTTTATGTTATATTCATTCTTATTTATCATCAATTTTTACTATTTTTACTTATTAAAGATACAAAGGACAAGGATGGTATTTTATGGTTATTACTGCAGCTGCTTTATCTTTGTTAGGTTGGTTGATATCTGTTATTAATTCTAAACATTCTTTATAAATGAATTTTAATATATAAATATTAATGTTTAAAGATTTATAATTCTCAAAAACAATTGTGATTAGTCAGAAATCAGTTTGTATTTAATGTGCTAAAACCAAATTCATATAATTTATTTACAATCACTTAATAATTCAGTTAGAATGAATAATTAATAAAATAAATATAAATTCAATTTGTAAAATCTTGTCTTAAATTTTAACGATCAGATAATTTAAATATTTTTGTTATTGTATACTTCCATGTATGAATTATTTTGGAATTTGTAGACCTTAACTAAAAGTCTAATTAAATGATCAATAAATAGTATTTATTGTAAGCCCTGCTTACTGTACATTTATTCCATTATGTTTTTGCTAAAATAAAGGTTTTTATTCTTTCTTAGAATTAATAATATATAAGTAAAATAAATAAAAGTATAAAATTACTTCACCTTGTTGTACACCTGGTCAATGTTGTCATTGCTTTGAAGTATTTAAAAAAGTTTAGTTCAGTATTTTATAATAGAAGTGCTTTAACAAATAGATTTACTTGGTTCTTAAATGAATAAAAATGTATTTTAGAAATTCCATTTATAAAAATCTATCTATGAATTCTTTAATATTGATAATATTTATTAAATAGAATATTTAGAATGCCTTATAGACAATTATTTATATTTATTGTTTCTTTAAATTATTTATCTTTTCTAAATTATTTCATTATTAGTATTATTAGTATAACTATCATAATATATAATTAAAAAAATAAATAAAGTTATTAACTATTAAAATCAATATATTAAAACAAGAAACAATAAAGTATAATAAAATATTTTATTTAGATTTATTTCTTTATTATTCTTCTTATATCATATCACTAATTACACTTTATTTTAGTTATTTTAATTGATAGCTTTACAAAATATCATGGATTTCTTTTTTTATTTATTATTAAATGAAATGATTCTTTTAATCTTTATTTTCTATAATTAAAGAAAAAATTTATATTTTCTTCATAAAAGTATAAGAGATGAACTTTTTAATTCATTATAAATTAAATAATATATATAAGCAAAATTTTAAATATTTTCAAATTTAAAATATTAATAATTTCACATATATTTTATTAATTTGATTATATTAAATAAATTTAATATTATAAATTTTCTTTCTTCTTGGGGTTGGGGTTGGGGTTGGGGTTGGGGTTGGGGTTGGGGTTGGGGTTGGGGTTGGGGTTGGGGTTGGGGTTGGGGTTGGGGTTGGGGTTGGGGGTTGGGGTTGGGGTTGGGGTTGGGGTTGGGGTTGGGGTTGGGGTTGGGGTTGGGGTTGGGGTTGGGCTTAAGGAATAAATGAATTTCTTTTTATTAGATCAGTTTCTATTTAAACTATTATTTATTTTACAAATATTATAAAATATTGCTTCATTAAAAATAAGTATAGTATTAAACCTATTAATATAAGATTAACTTCCATATTATCTATTAAATTATTACAAACTTCATTCCTTATAAACTTTATATGAATAGGTTGACAATCATATCCTGCAAATAAACCTACTTTTTAATTTTAGATAAATAAATTAATAGCATCTCTAAATTAATTAAATTTTATATAAATAGTACTACTAACTAATTCAAAGTAGTATTCATTTTATTCTGCCTTTGATTATCCCAAATTTTAATCCTTGATAAACTAAACATAATTCAAGAGTAAAGTCTACATACTTATTCAACAGGATTTAATTATTGAGTTACACCATAGCATAAATGAGGAAATCTTGTAATATTTGTTACCATTTACATCAAATACTTAATTATTCCATATTTGATATATTAATTAATTAGAATGTGCAATTCTTTACTAAAATGTTAAATTATTATATTATCCTTTTCTCAATAATGAATTAAACTTATTAATGTTAATAATCAATGTTTGAATATTTTTAATATTCTTTAAAATAAAGATTAGTTTAAATCTTTTTTATCTTGATAAACATCAATTATTTTATATAATATTATTATATGTATTAGGTTATTAAAGAATTGAATTTGAAGATTAACAAATAACACTTCCATGTGTTAAATCATAACCAAAGATACCAAAAAAGAAGAGCAAAACAATAAAAAATATAATTTAAATAGAGACAGATTTATTTTGCTATTTTTAATAACATTATACCAATATCTATAATAATGATATTATAGAAATCAAGATTAT
Organism: Lipophrys pholis; assembly: GCF_963383615.2. Classification (NCBI taxonomy): domain Eukaryota; kingdom Metazoa; phylum Chordata; class Actinopteri; order Blenniiformes; family Blenniidae; genus Lipophrys; species Lipophrys pholis. Next base: position 1,210 of record NW_028291999.1, on the reverse strand, counting down.
TAGAATGTAGCTGAATATAGAAGCTAATAATATTAATAAAAACTTTATGTACCATAATTTTATTTTAAAGATGATAATACTACATTAACTTTTTATTATGTTTATTATTAATTATATCGATTACTCGAATTACTCGATTACTTTATATTAGCTTTTATTGAAGTTGTATTACTGGCTAATTCATTTTAACTATTTTTAATTAGATTAATTAATTACTTATATTCCCATAAACATTCTAAATAAATATTCAAATTACCTAATATACCACTTGTACCTAAACTCTCTCTTTGAATATGACATTAATCTAATTCTAGTCTATATCTAAGAATATATCATAATAATTTATATTTGTATAATTATTGTAATATGAACTAATATTATTTAAAAATATTTCTTTTATATTAATTATATCATCTACTCCTATCTATTCCTATTAACACTTAATGAAATAGGTTAATTATCAAGTGTATTTAACTTTATTGAACTGCTAAAGCCCAATAGTCTATTTAATTAGAACTAACTAAATTATTAATAAGACAATACAAGCAATGAATAAATAAGAAGTAACTTTTAAATTAATGCAATAGTATTATTTTATATATAATTTCTTTTAAAAATAAAATAACTTAATATAGGAATTCTAACTTAATAATACTATATTCATCAAATTGATAATGTTCATTAATTTCATTTATCTTATTAAATTCATTTCATTTCTTTTTTAAGAACTTGTATCCAAGATTATAAAATACTTAATTTAGATTTATATCTTTATTATTTTTCCACTAATCATACTTTATATTTAGTTATTATATAGTAATTGATAGCTCTACAAAACTCATGAATTTCTTTTATTATTTACTATTAAATGAAATGTATATCTTTTAATCATTAGTATTTATTAATACTAAAATATTATTATACTCATTTTTAGACTATTCAATCTTTATTTTCAATATTATTCATCAAAATAAAGAGATGGCCTTTCTCAATTTTCATATATCTTGCCACCAAAAACAATTTTCTCTTTAACTTCAAAGCTGTTTTAATTCATTATTATTTTTATTAATCAAATAATATATATATATATGATTTTATACAATAATTAATTTTAATGAATATCAATCATGTTTTACTTACTGGGGTTGGGGTTGGGGTTGGGGTTGGGGTTGGGGTTGGGGTTGGGGTTGGGGTTGGGGTTGGGGTTGGG